>NC_133211.1:18952508-18967508 GCF_958299795.1 Porites lutea | reverse complement strand
AATGCCGGATCTGACAGCAGCCTCAGAATTCCTGACGACATTAAACGAGAGTCATCCCTCTATCAATTTTACAATGGAGCTCGAAGAAAATGGCAAGCTTCCCTTTCTGTCCTTTCTCGGAATGAATGTTATCAAGAATGGTTGCCGCCTAGACACCACGGTTTACAGAAAACCAACGGACACTGGACTTCTGCTACACTACCACAGTCACGTTGACGCCAGATACAAACGGTCACTCCTGAACACCATGCTTAACCGTGCGTTTAAACTCTCGTCTACGTGGAAGTTTTTTCACGAGGAATGTGAACGCCTTAAAGAGATCTTCTCCCGACTGCGCTATCCAGACGACCTTGTGCAGTCAACCATTCGCCAATTCATTGAATCCAAAGTGTCCGAGGATTCACACACCCAAGTGGCTGATAAAAGAGAAGCCCCAATCAGAATCGCGTTGCCCTTCAAAGACCAGAAATCAGCAAACGTAGTACGTAAACAGCTGGCTGACCTGAGTAGGAAGATCAACGCAGACATCAGCCCAGTTTACACAAGTAGGAAGATCAAAGATGAAATTAAGGTCAAGGAAGACAAGCCGCCTCTTGTGAGTCAACAATGCGTGGTGTATTCTTTCCAGTGTAGTCTGTGTGATGCAGGCTATGTCGGCTACACGTGCCGACACCTACACCAACGAATTGAAGAACACAAAGGTTCGGCAATCGGAAGCCACCTCAGAGAGCAGCATGATATGGAGCCTGAAAACATCGCACAAAGTTTTAGAATCTTAAGAAAGTGTCAGAACAAATTTGATTGTCTTATTTTTGAAATGTTTTTTATCCAAGAACTGAAACCGACGCTTAACAAACAGTGCGATTCAATTCGCGCCAAATTATTTGTTTAGAGTAGTTCTTGTTAACATTGTTTTATTTCCATTGTTTTTTGACTTTATAAATATTTTTAGCACTTTTTACATTTTTACATATTTTATCACATTTTAGCGTTCACCACATTTTTATCTATTGTAACTTGTTTTTAACTTATTTATGCTAATTTAGAGAACTTTTATACACTTGAAAATGACCTCGGAGAGGTCGAAACGTCTTTTTATCGCTAATATTTATCTCAAAACCTTTTTACCATCAGAGTTTTGCTCTATAACCAGCGTATAATACCATCAACTGACGTAATACAACTTACCTTGACTCTGAAGATGACCGCACAGGTTGTAGAAACATCAGTAAACGTCAATGTCAACAACAACAGTTCTATTCAGGACTACGGTTACTCGGACGATGAAACTCAACCTACTTTTGAAATGACTCCTGGATTTAAACCTTTCACATGATAATTAGTGGTAGAAAAGAACACAGTCGAACCTGTCGGTACGGACACCTCTCTAATACCGACTCCTCTCTATTACGGACAGTTTCCAATGTCCCGAGAAATTCTCATATGTTTTCTTAAAAAAACCTCCATAATACCGACTCTCTCTAATACGGACAACGGACACGAAATCTCGGCCCCAGAGAGTAATTTCATATAAACTTAACCTCTTTATTACGGATACTACTGTGATCAGGTGCCGATCCCGAATCCCGATCAGGTGAATCTGCACAGGGTGAATCTCGTTTTTGACCCTCTTATACCATTCTTTGTATTATTCTTTAAAACAATGTTTGTCAGCTTTTTTAACTTAAGAGTCATCTTGTACATGTGTGACCTTGGTACCCACTTAAAATCGTGCCGTAAAAAAATAAAGGGTTGACAATCTTTCCAACATCACTAAAAGGAAATTAAATTGTATTTTATCAGTTTGATTACAAGCAATATTTTACGCCGATTCGACTTAAGCAGGGCCCATGTTCTTTTCGAAGAATTATAGCATGTCTCATTTTGTTAGTATTAAAAGTTCATGTCTTTAAAAAAAGTGTTTTCAAAGAAAATCTATTTTTTGACACGATAGAGTAGGTTTAAGTCAATAATTAAGCACAACTAACGTTTTGGAAACCTGTTCACCACCGGAGTTTGGCTTTCTAAAGAGCCTTAACAGAACTGACTATCGATTGCATCGGTGATAACAAAATTCAAAACACCCTTCATAGAAGAGGGGTGGCTTCGGAGAAGAGTAAGTCCGGCCGAAGATGATAACTGGTAGTAAAAAAGATTATAATAAGATTCCAACACCCTTTTATTTTTCATTTTTTTGATTAACTTTTACAAATATTTGCGTGAACCTTTTTATCACATAAAACGAGAAGGTAAGACGTCCTTTTTTGGCTTCATAAGCCATCGGAAAAGTTGTTTTGGTCAGTTTGCCAACGGCAAGAAAATCTACATCGACTCAAGTTTGCACCCAAAATCAGATATTCATTATTTGAAAAAGGTTCTTTTGAAGGAAAGACTCCATCCATGACATCTACTAAGTTACTATGGGCATTTCACTTCACTCTGCTGCCTAAGTAGGTGACAGCGCTGTTTTATTTTTATTCCGTCATTGAGATCCGAGCCAACAGGGCGTTAATAAGGCGGCGCAGTGAGTAGAAGGAGTCTTTATAACATCAGTGGCTTTCTTACGAGTGACTGCAAATAAAACCGTACAGAGATGGCGAAGACGGCTTAGGACACGTTTTGGTTACCTTTTTCTTTGGCCGAAAGTCGAGACAGCTGACTAAAACTGAGGAAAAGCGTAACAATTAAAATTAGCCCAGGTAATACTGAAAGCATCATCAGCTGTGGCACCAGGTTCTCGATGCCATGAAACTAAACTATCAGACTTGGCATTAAGCCTTGATGCAAAAAAAGTAGATTACATGAACGAAGGTCAAGCCTGCGTTAGGTCATTAACTTTTGAGACCACTCCAAGTAAGATGGATCAAGTAAAGTCTACGGCCAATGGTCTCAATCATCCATAAACCCGTCATAAAACCACTTTCTGATAAAAACAATGGGACCAAGAGGCAATTCTAAAGGATAAATCCAGATTGGTAACGGGAGAATGATTTTAGCCATTGCTGCACCATGGTGGTTCAGTGACAGATTTGCGCATTAACTACACCACGGATACGAAATACTGCAAGATCACCATTCAGAAACTAAAAGAACAGCTCATATCAATAAAAATTTTAGGTTTTTTCGTGTAATGCGTGATAAAATAGTTTGTGGGTCCTTGAGAGTCGATTATATACGATTTTAAAACGTGGTATTCCACAGTGCTACGAATTGCCCTCTATTACAACATTCCCCATGGTATTGTACCCTATTTTTGACCGCTTTCTTAAGTGGAGCATGTTGGGATGTGGCGCAAATGTTAACTGGCACTCTTGAATAAGGATTCCGGAGTGGAATTTTAGCGGTGAGGGTAAAAGGCTGAATGAGTTTGCGGAATGGCATGTGGCATGGCTTGCGGAATGTAATATATGCAGAATGACTTAAAGAAATAAATTAAACTGAAAATTGCGCCCTTTTTTGGCGGCAATCAATTCACGATCAGCCGCTTCTTTAATGTTGCGTGCTCGACTACGATGACAATCAAAAAGCTAGGAAAGACTCCTTGATTTCTTACGGTCGATTAGCTTTTTGCTCAGCCAAAAAGATTCTTCTTGCCTTTATTAGTCGGGCTGCTGGCAGCACCGATACTCAGTACATCACGAAAGTCGGCCATTGAAGAAAAAATGTTTTGGAAGGTCACACTCTCTTCTGCTTTAATTTTTTTCTGCAAAAAATATTTGCACAATTAACGTCACTTTTTCTAAATCTTATTTGCATTTGAAACCGTGTGAGAAGCGTTTCTTTTTCAGACGGAGGGTCGCGTGATTGTTCCTGACATAATATTCAGAGATCGAACATGTCTTGTATTTTGTTTTTCAATTTTCTTGGCTGCGTGGTGAAGTTTCAGGCACGCGAAGCTAACAGCTGGCCGAGAAGCGCGAGCTCGAATCCTGGCAATCGAGTTTGTGTGCTTTTTGTCTTCCTTCCTTTCTTTTCTTTTACTTTTCCTTCCTACTTTTCGCATTTTTTCTCCTTTACCTTTCCTTTATTAAGTTTGTAAAGTCGGTTCGGCATAACACTAACTGTTTAAAAAAGATACATACATAACTATTAAGGAAAATACATATTAATGACTTGGCTAGTTCAAACAAACAAGGGAGGTGAGAAGAGACGCGGAAAAGCCTAAAGGAGACAAATAGAAGTTCGCCGCTTCACTCGATTTGTGGATTAAAGATTAGTGTTTGACTCGAGGCGCTCATTTAGTCTCGAATATGATCTGATTCGTTCACCGGCGTATTTAAAATCCCTAGAATTGTTGCTAGCCCGACTTCACGTTCAGCGAGCGTTTTTCACCCTCTAGCGTTGCCATAAAGAGTGACTCTTGATTTGAGTAGCACAGGTTATATACCCCTAAAAACCCAGACAGATTTGTGACTCATTTATTTACGTCTGCACGTATTTACCAGGCTTATTTCTTTATTTCATTTGGGACAACGAGTCTGCCATTTCCTAACAGCCTCGATCCCAGGGTCCTCTCTCTTCCTTTCTATTTTACCTCGTCAGCCGTTACGAGGTTTTTCTATGTAATGAGGAGAGTAAAAACTCAATAGAAGACTGTTTAAACTTGACATGTTTTCCTACTTTCAATGCGCTTCTCTGGAAATGAGATGTGGGTAAAGAACGGTTTCAGATTATTTTGGAAACGAGTTATTAATGATTTATCAAGTATTCGTGTATCAGCTGTGTTTTAATTTTAGCCTTGCTTTAGTAGCAGTAATAAAGGTACCAGCAAATCGATTGCTCACTCAAATTGGCGTCAAAAATAGCCCGGCAGAGACGCGCGCATGCTTTCCTGTTGAATTTCTTTCTTTGTGTATAATTATGTCATTCCGCAAGCCATGCCACATGCCATTCCGCAAACTCATTCCGCCTCTTACCCTCTCCGGAATTTTAGGATTTAAGTCAAACCAGGATTTAGGAAAGCCGTTAACTCTAGAAAGATTTCTGGAATGTTTGAATGTTTCTGAGTTGCAAGAAAAAAGCCAATCAGGAGTAAGAAAACCAAACCGCAAGAGAACGTTAATTGGTTTTGTGGCTAGTAGCTAACACACTCCTGAAACATTTCAAGTGTTGACGATTTTCTTGGTTTGACTCAATCTAGTACCCAGAGTCTTCAGGCTTTTTGGTCATTAGCAGCGTTGCCCCGCTGACCAAAAAGCCTGAAGACTCTGTGTACGAGATTGGGTTTGTAAGCAGATTTTGAGACAGACGCAGCAAGTTTAGGCTTTATCATGGCTCTCTCGCATAAAAGAAAAGCCGTACTTTGTTTAAATTTAAAAGCCGATTTTCAGGATGAAGAGCAACATACCAAAAGAGGCCGGGGAAAGACGCAGAAGTTGTTGCTTGCTAGCCATAAATTGCTTGTTTACGTCCTCCATTAAAAGCGAAATTAGGCATGTTCACGTCGTAGTCGTGCAAAAACGGGCAGAGAAATGTACAAAAAAGCGTGGTGCACATGCAAAGTTGTTGTTTTGCTAATAAAACCTATTGTTTTTTTTGACGTTCTTGTTACCGTCCGCGTCGTTGGATCTTAAGGTCCCTAATAAGTCGGAAGGGGAAGCGACTATTTTTTCCAAATTTTCGAGGCAGGTTCACTGCAATATAGACCTTGTCACGGTTTTCGACGCCATCTTGACGAGTAGGCAAACGCGTGAGAAATTACAGTGTTTATATGAGAATCTAATGTCGAATAGTTTCCGTAAAACGGCTGTTATGAAAAAAATATCAATTGTAAACTAAAGCTACAAGGCAAAAGATTGTCCTAAAAAATTTTGGGGCGTACCTGTGCTTAAATTTCTCCAGAGGCTTGCTTTAAATTTTCCATATATTTGTCTGTAATTTTCCCGGGACTTTCTTACAGACAAATGTATAGAAAATTTTTAAAAGTGGTTCTAGGTCTTCTAGTGCATGTAACGCCCTAGAAATTTTTCAGGCGAATCCTTAGGAGTGAAGCCTTAGTTTACAAATCATATTTTTTTCAGAACAGCCGTTCCACGGAAATTATTCGACATTAGATTCTCATACAAACACTGTAATTTCTCACGCGTTTGCCTACTCGTCAAGATGGCGTCGAAAACCGTGACAAGGTCTATTGTAGGAATACTACTTTTGACTGCTCCTAGCCACAGTTTATAGTGTCCTTCGGTTTAATTTTCTTGGATATTAAAATTTATCTGAAAGCAACAACAACAACAAAAAAGGCGGCACGGGTTGGAGAGAAACAGTAAAAAGCATTATGAAATCAGTCATATCCCGGATGATTCCTCTGGCTTGATTATTTCTTTGGGCTGGAAGAAACCTTAGCAAAGCACTCACACCAGAGTGCATATGTTAAAAGAAATGAAAACTCTGAGATATGCCCGCCCACTTAATTCCTATTTGGCTTTTTACATATTCAATTTTGCCTTTTAGCATTTTTCTATGAGATGGTTTTAGCAGTTGTTCATTTTATGTTTCTCTAGCTCTTCTGATTTCCATCTACGTTACATCGTTTCCATAAAGACGGCTATATAAGTAAGCTATTTTTTTCTTTTCTTTTCTATTTTTTTAATTGAATTATTGATCAACACAAACGCTGAGGAAAATTACTACTGGTATTTGCTTTCATGACGATAACATAAACCCTTTGCGTCACAAATCAAAACAGCAAAAAGGCTTTAGTTCAATAATAGGACGAGCAACGTCAAATTTATCCTTTTCAGCGTAAATTAAAATCCGACAAATCAAATTAATAAGGCGATTTTCTCTCAAGCCGACACATTCTTCTGACAGCCTTCTTGAGTGTATTTACTTCAAGATAAATGTCAGGATCAAAAAATTGTAAAACAGTTTCTGAATCACGTACGGGGACGATCGCGTGTAGAAGGGAAATATTATGAAAAACTTATTGACACTTCTAGTATTACATTTGTCCACTGAATCCAAATACTAAAGACGAGCTGTATCCTCTTGGCTTCAAATTCGTGTATTAGCTGGACTCCACAGGTAAACCTTTAAACCATAACATTTTAGCTTATCGGCTAAACAGTGTTAACATTATAATATGATACCTTTGCAGAAACATCACATGTGGCTTTAAAAAGAAAAGCGAAAACTTCTGAATCTGATTCCGTGTTTTTCTGACATCAGCTGGCCATTTTTGTTGTTGATCGGTAATGTTTAGTAGTAGTGAATCTTATGGTGAAGTTTATTGATGCTAATTTTTGTCAGTGACCATACAACAGCCAGAAGAACAAGCCGTTTTGTATAAATTTAATTAGACTTTTTTGCACGTACTGAGTGAACTGTTTTTTTTTCTTTAAAAAACAAACAAACAAAAACAGAAACCTGTCATTTCCGTTTACTTACTTTACGAGGATTTAAGTCTTCCTCTTTAACAGTGCATCCAGAGGCTGTATCAAAGACACTAAAGTGCTGATACTTTTTATGCCTTGCAAATGTGACGATCAAGTCAACTGCCCTCTGGAGTCGATCAACAAACTTAGACGGAGCTTCAATATTTGGATGAGTACAAAAATAAAACTACATATATATGTATATGAACAACGGAAGGTTGAATTACAATACTCCTTATTCATCTGGGACTGGTTTTGTGTTGACTGAACTCGCATCGCGCGAAAAGTGAAATTGGAATTTCAGGACCCACTGCATGTTTCCCCATACCGCGCAAATCAGCGTGCGCGCAAGGCAGCATGGGTCCCATATAAATTATGAAACAACAGAATTTTCGTTAAAACTGCAACAATTTTCAGATAACTAATAGGGCCATTTTACATGAGAAAAAATGAGCCGCATCTCTAAAGTAAGATGCGAACTTCCTGTATTAAAAACCTTCGCCACGCCACTCATCGCGTCTTGTTTTTCCTAAAAACTGAAAAAACTGCATGAACGGCCCTATTGACTCATCACCAGCATTGTACGTAATTAGAATGAATTTCGAATTCAGGAAAGTAATGTTTGTTAGGTTGTTATTAAATGAATAATTAATGCCTTCGAAGGATTAAATATGAAAAGATGAATAAGCCGACTGAGCCGGTCCAACACATCTTAAACCTTATTTGCAAATGCCATGATAATATTGATTTCGTTATTAACCGCCGATCACGAACTCTAGAAAAACTGGGATCAATATGTAAAGAGTTTTCCTCCTGGCTTTGAAGTCTTGACAGCTTGGAAAAAAGCTAACCCAAGCTCTTTTCAGACAGTCCAAATATTTATTGTCAGGTCAGAGTCATGTTTTGTATTTGACTAATTAATAGCCAAGTATTAGATAGGAAGACTGGGTTTTCTATCTTTGACTTTTGTGATTGTCGACAATGCTTCAGTGGGAGAAACGTTTGCTTTTATTTTGATGATTACCTGTCGACGGTCACCGAGTCCGACAGGTCTGAATCAACTCACTATACAGTCGACTCCCGTTGACTCGAACCCTCTCTAACTCGAACCTAAGTCGATATCCCATGGATTTCCTTCATACATTTACCAGGGGCACCCAGCGGCAATTTTCGGAAGAATATCTGTTCGGAAGACGATTTGAGCTCTAGAATTTTCGAAACATTTGTTGTAAAATTTCTTACTTGCCTGCCTCTCCTAGGATTTTCGAACATCTAACAAATGGTATAATTGCCTATTTTTAACGGATTTTTACCCTAAAAAGGTCACCTAGAATTTTCGGGAGCCTTTTTTCTGGCTGAAATTTTCGAAAAGGTAAGTTTTGATCCCTATAATTTTCGGATCACTAGACTTTCAGCTAGGAAATCCGAACAGATGAAAAATTTTTAGGGGATAAAAATATGCCTATATCTACCGTTTAAATACTAAAATACGTTTAACAATGCTATGTTTAAGTGGTTTTGAACTATATTCTCGTTGGGTGCCCCTGATTTACTGTAATTTTACTCTCGGTAACTCGAACCTCCCGCTAACTCGAAGTAATTTCTGTTTCCTTTAAGACCATTTCTACATAAGTTTACCCTCAATAACTCGAACTGTGTTTTAAGAGGCTGACAAGTCCAAAAAAAAAGACATTTCTGCAGTCCGAGACACTGAATTTATTTTAAAACAAACCTCTTTGTCTTTACTTCTGTGTCAGTCCAGTTCAAATTTAGTGTACAGCCCTGTATTATTAAAGCTTTGTTGCTTGACTTCAATTCCCTTTTCAAAATATCAATCTTCATCTCTTTCTGCCGTACAAGTGAAGTGTGTGCAGTGTGTGTGAGACTGACTTGCATGCCCTCCCCATCCATTTCTGCCGTTGCTTGTTTCTTTACTTTCGGTTATTATTTCTTCGAACTCCCGATAACTCGAACTATTTTCGATTTCCCTAGAAGGTTCGAGTTATCGGGAGTCTACTGTACATTGAAACACTGAAAGGTGAAAACTAAATTTTAAGTACTGAGTTGATTACACATACAGTTACATGAAGCTGATCACCAATGACGGATTCGCCAGGGGCACCCAACGACAATTTTCGGAAGAATATCTGTTCGGAAGGCGATTTTAGATCTAGAATTTTCGAAACATTTGTTGCAAAAGTTTCTTGCTTGCCTGCCTCTCCTAGGATTTTCGAACATCTAAAAAATGGTATAATTGCCTATTTTTAACGAATTTTTACCCTAAAAAGGTCACCTAGAATTTTCGGGAGCCTTTTTTCTGGCTGAAATTTTCGAAAAGGTAAGTTTTGATCCCTATAATTTTCGGATCACTAGTCTTTCAGCTAGGAAATCCGAACAGATGAAAAATTTTTAGGGGATAAAAATATGCCTATTTCTACCGTTTAAATACTAAAATACGTTTAACAATGCTATGTTTAAGTGGTTTTGAACTATATTCTCGTTGGGTGCCCCTGATTCGCAACATTAAACTAAAGATAGACTAAAACGTTTACTGAAATCGGAAATCTAAGCCAGTATATAGCGGAAGACAAACCAAAAACCGGAAAAAAAAACGGCGCCAAATAGAACGTTTGAATGAACGCGAACTAAAACAAATGGCGATTACCCAGCCCATTCAAAATTTAACGGAATATTTAAGAATTATAAAAGGCTAGGTTTAATGGCAATGATCAACACATAAGAAAAATGGCAGTAAGGGGCTTTGTCATGGCGGAGTTTCTCATTTTTTTTTTTGGCAAAGCTGAGCCGAAATTATAACTAAGTAATTTTCTTATTCATCTTATGCCTTTGGTTTGAACTGAAACTAAAGGAAAAGCTAGAAAAGCTTAACCCTTATTTTAGGGTTTTCTTTGTTATTAACAGTATGCGTTTTTAGGGCTTTAAAGTAGACCCCAAGATCTTGACATAATCTTGACATAAGCTCCTTTGTCTAAAGACTGGCAGCGGGTAACTTGAGCATGTGCTTTCGTTTACTATATTGTACACTTGACAAAGTATTAGCTTTTTAAAGAGAAATAATATAATTTGAAATCATGTTCTACTAATCGCGTTGTAAATGCCATGTTCTTGATCTCTGATGTGAATAGGAAGGATCATGGAGATCTATAGGGGACAGAAAATTTTCAGATGCTGACAGTGGAAAAACTGAACATACCTTCTCGCTATTTTTCCGTGCATTTATTCCAAAAGGGAAGTCGAAGTTTTAATTTTCGCTGTGATGCTCCAGTGCGTAGAATAAAAATGTTAGAGAACCTGGAAGAAAAAATCTTTTGGTTAAAAAATCAGCTATGTGGAAGCAAAAGCATACATCAGTTAAGCCTTGTTAAAAAATAAAAAGAAGACGAAATTGCCTCACTCTGTTCAAGCTTCAGTCTGTTTTTCTTTATCGTGCTTCTTTCCTTGAAGAAATATGAATCAGTGGTACTTCAAGTAATTATTCCTGATATGTTCAAAAAGATAAAATTAGTTCAAGGGCGATGCTACAGTCAAATTTTTTAATTAAGCCCAAACTCCGTCTTTCGTTTCATTTAAGATTATTACGAGACCCCGAATGAAACGGATGTTGATCGAAATAGTCGCCGGCTTTCTCTTCCACATAAAAGAAATTACGTACAAACAAATGACAGTTTTCCCCAAACTTATGACATGTTTGTGTTAAAAGCATCAGGTTCAGACTGTCATTTGATTTAAACAGGGCCGGTATGAAACATTTGCTGTTAAAAAGGAACTGAAAAAGAAACACCTTGTCCAATTGATAATTGGTATACAAGAATCTTATGGTATTAGCGTTGAGTGACTGCACGACGATATTATGATTTAGAATCTCGTATCTTATAAGATTCACAGTTAATAGTTTCTTTTGTTCTTCGAAGAATATTTATGCAACAATAGTTCTTATGATATAACGAGCGCCTTAATTCATTTAAAAAACTCATCACCTGCCACCTAAGTTGTCATTTATTTGCAGAACAGTGAAGACAGTTTATACATTGTACGTTGTACGTTGAAAGACGATGCTGGCTGGGAACAATTGTCATGGTCTATTTGATTGCTTAATGTCCTTCGTTCATGACAACATCATTTCTATCAGTTTCTAATTCAGCTTCTTTTTCCTCAGGTTAGGCCTCTAAGGGATACGTCATAAAAGAACAGTAAGGGAATACAAAGAAAAATTCAATCAGCAACTGAGCTCTGTCATTCCTCTCCAACTGACAAACAGTCCCGACAAGCTAAGAAGAAATAATCGAGGAGGTTTTTCTGGGGATGTACTTACGATTAATAAGGATCGTCTGACGACTTCACGAGAAGGGCTTAAAAATGGAATCGAAAGGTAGATGGTTAGCGTAAAATATCCTACAGAAAATAAAAGGCTTACGTTGAAAGTGCAAATGATATCTGTGATTAAGGGAAAGGAAGTTCTCACTGGCAAATCAATTAGACGGCTTCGTCCCAGCTCAGTCTCTAGATTGTGGCTGGAATACGTACAAGTGGTGCTGAATATCCGACTGTTCAAGCTTTCAGTTGGAGCAATTACGATTCCTGAAAGAACAAAACGAATAGTATAAGTAATATTAATAAAGCTGCAAAAGGTGAAACACTAAGAAACAAGTGCAAAAATTGCCTTAATAATCCTGCTGAATTAACTTGCACGGCGAGTTTCTAAACGGGACCGGATTTCACGCGGATTCCGAATTGAAAAAGATGTTTGACTAGTTTCATCAAGACCGCTAAAAGATTCCAACATTTATTCATGATCACTTAGCTGCGGGGAAGATAAATCACCAAAAAGATCTTCTGCAAGAATAAACTCCAGATAAATATCGACGAGATTACAAGATATGCCACCTGCACTATTTTTCGAAGGGTATTGGTTTCACACAAACCTAACAAGCACGATATTTTACGTATTCATCTCGCTGCTTACTATCTTTGGAAATGTTCTGGTTTGCGCGGCATTCATCAAAGATCCATATCGCCAGCTGAGAACTTGGCAGAATTATTACATCATTAGCTTGGGAATTTCAGATCTTTTAATGGGTCTCGCCGCCGAAACTGTGCTTATTGCAACTTACTGGGACAAAGGCGAAGTGGTTTTTCGCACGCATTATTACTTCGCCATAATTTCAGGCGTTTCATCGCTATTAAACATGGCAGCGCTTTCTATCCATCGCTACTTTGCAGTGAAGATGCCGCTTAATTTCCAAGAAGTAATGACCCGGAAACGAATACTTGCTTCCATAGCGATATTATGGGTTTACGCGATTCACTTTTCGGTCTTACCAATGGCGGGCTTTGTAGACCCTAGCTATCAGGTTTATCTGTATACCTTAGGTTGTTTCTTACCAAGTATTGTTATTTTTATGGCTTACGGAGGGATCTTCAAATCAATTCGCGAGCACACAAAATCGCTAATGAGCGGTCCAGCAATGGGAAACAGAGTCCTAAAGAACGCTATGGCCAGAGAGAGATCCACAACAAAGACAATGCTAATAGTTTTAGTTGTATTCTTGTCTTTCTGGTTCCCATTTTTGCTCGTGGATTTGATTATGGTCCAGTGTGTAAGATGTAGGACTTTTTCCTTCCACGTTGCTCGTGACGTCACTCTTACGTTTACCTACTTCAGCTCGTGTGTGAATCCTCTTCTTTACGCATGGCGTGTATCGCAGTTCCGCAGGGTATTTATTCGGTTACTTGGATTACGGAAAATAATATCAAAACGAAATAATGCGGTCCATCCATTTGATATGACTACTCTTCGCTGGCGAACTGATCATGAGGATATCAACACTTGTTACAGTAGCTAATGCGACCAACGCAAATGAATTAACCCTTGGATACGAAAAAAGAATAAAAGAATTTCTCATGACCGTCCTCGAGGTAATGGGTTAAGAGTCAATAAGAACGGAAAGCGGCTCAACCAATCACGAGAGAGTGAAATGTACCAATTACCAGTTAAGTGGGGACTCGAACTTATCCCCCACCATACAATACGTACATCAAAAACAATGCTAAAATGTGGTTCGTGTGCCATTCAAAATAACAACCAAGGCATTAAAGTATTTTGCTAAGCTTTGGCAAATTTCTCTCGTTTTGACCGAAAGTAAGGGCCGACCCAGCAGGCTGTCTCCTACTGATTAGTGTCATAACCAGGGTTTTAATTGCCTTAAGAAAACAATAAGTCAAGGAATAGATTAATACATTGAGTACATAAGATTGGCATAAAAGAAATTCCACGTCAGTTAGTCTTGATTTCCCACTCGTTCTGATGTTTCTCTCGACTTAGTCTCGGAAAAAATTCAGGATAGGACTGTCGGGGAAACAAAAGTTACTGTTTCGCTCCCGTGCAAGAAAGACCGGTGCGGTTACACGGGGCACTTTTACCGTGGTAAATGACCCTAATTTTTACCGTAGGAAATTGGTGTGGTGCATTTGACCGAACTTTCCCGAGATAAATTTACCATGGGAAATATTCATGGATAGTAGAAAAAAAAAAGAAAGAAACCGTCCATGACATTTAAAGAGGTAGTAAGATATCCGAGGGTGTTTCGATACCGCAATAAAGCCGATCAGGATTCTTCATTAGACACCATTTTGAAACCGCAAAGAAAATTTTTGTTAACGGGTCTTGTTTCGCACTATCATTTTCGGGAAAGATCGAAGTTGACATGGCCGATTTCACGCTAAGATGAAAGTTACGAGGAAATTCTAAGGTAAAACTTCAGCTGGTTTGTTGGACTAGATGCATGTATCTGCTTCGAAATCTTTGGGCAGCAACTTTTTAATTTTAAATAGTCCATACGCACCATTATCTGTCATCGAGTAGTCAGCAGCGTCTCCAGCAACACTCTGGACACTGCGGGCAGCATTTACCACAACCCTTCTTGTCTTTAACAGCATCTGACTTGTGGCTTATAACACAGCAGCCATTATTACACTCATTAGTTCGAAAGTTGTCCCCGATTCCTGGAAACGAGGTGAGATACTGTGCCGTATTTCAAAAAGGACTCGCAGCTAGATAAAGTAAAGTTTAGACCTGTCACATTTCTTTCAGTGGTTACCAGAATCTTTGAACATCAACAACTAGCTGATCTCTTTAAAAATGTATTTCATAAGACATGTTTGAGTACAGAATTTATCAGGGTGGTCTTACAGCCCTTCTCTCACTTACTGAACAATGGAAGGAAGACCTCGACAAACACAACTGGCACGATAACCATTGATTTGAGCGAGGCTTTTGACTGTTTATCACACGATCTTATCTTGGAGAACCAAAAAGTTTTGGCCTAAGTGATCATGCGTTATCTCCGTTGCGTAGCTATCTCTCCTCTCGTTATCAAAGAGTAATTAAAGCTTAGTGATGCTTTCTCCGCATGGCAAGAAGTGTCAAGAGGGGTCCCACAGGGCTCTATTTTAGGACCTAAATTATTTGATATATTTATGAATGACTTGGAATACGCAAATAAACAATGTAGAATTGTCAACTATGCAGATGCTACAAAGATCCATTTCCAAAAAAGAAATGCGGGCAGTTCAAAACAACCTTAATATCGATCTTGAGAATATTGCT
>NC_133211.1:18935008-18945008 GCF_958299795.1 Porites lutea | reverse complement strand
ATTTCACGCTATGATGCTTAGTTCGCCAGTAAATAAGTGTATCTCAGAAAATTGAGTCTCGCTTTTTTTGTTTCGTTTTGTTTTTTTTTTTAGTGAAAATTTTGAAAGTTCAATAATGCTTATAACAAAGAAAGTGTCCGCCTTCTTTCTTATTTTGTCTCTATGTGCGCTTTCAACTTGTGCACACTTTCAACTTGGACGAGAACTGGGACTGTCTTCCAGAACAGGTCCGGTCAATTCCGTTGGAAAGTTCCAAAGACAACCTTATGAGAACCAGCCACACATATCAGGTAACGCTTATAATTCGCAGTTCAAAGATGGCAAGGTTCTAAATCTGGTTAATAAACAGACATCCATCGTATTACATTTACTGAGTACTTTAGTTGTGTTGTTGCAATTTCCATGAATTTTAGCCATGTGAAAAAAGTTTAAAATAACTCTAAGCTAGTCTTCGACGCAGCCGTTCTTAGGAATTTAAGGCCCCGCGTTCAGCCAAAAGAATGTTTGTGTGGGAGGCTTTAACCGTAGAAATGTTATTGGAAAGGAAAGGTGAGTTATTTGTCAAGAAAGCAAGGTGATTGTAAAGAGAGGAGTCGTGATTGATTTACCCTTCAGCCAACCCATTGTATGGCTATTGCAGATTACGTCGGTCGATCTGGCACATTTCTCTTCAAAAATCAACTGTTAAGCAAACAGTTACCTCTCAAAGCTCCGTAAACGGCCTCTCTAAAAAGCCGACAGCCCTACTCACGATCGTGCGAACGCCTTGAAAGAATCGTGTTTGAACTCTGACCGTTACATTTCCATGAGCGTTTATCTCTTTGCAAGAACTTTGAACGAGAACTGTTTTTTTTTACTCTAAACGGGGCGAAGCTTAGCGTCATCGTGGTCACCGCACGCGGAGAAGTCGATGATCACTCGGCAGTCTTTTCGCAATGACAGTTTACGATAAAAATGATTATGCTTTCACGACTACGGGAGGAATGGAATCTTCTGTTTACTTAAGCTAGGGCACGTGCAAATATACCTGTTTCATGTCGATGACGACTTGTTAGGGCAATCACCATGCTTTCTGACTTGCCCCGAACCTCTGTTTCAAAGCGAGGCTAATTGCGAAACTATTGATTTGAAAATGATTTTAATTCTCATGCAAATAAAATGACTCTTTTTCACAACTGCACAATGATCTTGCACGTAGCCTTGTTTTGAAAGTGAGATTTTTTAACTCGGAAACGGCCATGGTCCATTTGCCTCTCTGTTGATTTAGCTTACCCGACCTACTTGTCTTGCAAGCTAAGAGCAGATTTCTCAAACGGCGTCTGCTCATGCGGTTTTATCCTTATTGTTATGTGGAGGTATCCAGCCTCTGACACCCTGGAATGGCTGGCTGATTCTGATGTCACGTTTTCTAATATTATAGGGGTCAGGAGACACTCGGGCCGGTCTTATCGACGAGGAGAGCACAGCAAAGAAGTACACTCCAGATTCACCTAGCAGAGATTAAAGGACAGAAAATTGCTCGTGTTAAGTTTAAAGTAAAATTGCAACTGTACTGGATTCACCATTTTCGCCGAGACCATAACGCACCTTGTTTATCTCCCAAGTTTGCATAACATTATCTCCGATTTCTCTTGGTACGACTGTATGCCATAGAGAAAATTAATTGGGAACAATAGTTATGCAAAATTTGGAGGGGGGGGGGGGGGAGGGGGTAGACACGGTGCATTATGGATTGGATGAAAATGGTCAAGAGATAAAATGAAAGAGCCTGTTTATGCCGTAGATCCGGGTTTTTTCTGTAGGAAAAAAGTTGCCAGGAAGCAAGAGTGAATGTAACAGTTGCTTAACGGGCAAATGAAATAATTATATTATATGCTTCAATTTTGCTTTTTTTGCTTTTGACTGCACAAAGGGTGAAAAACAGAGGAACTGAATGGGCTGTTTAAAATGCGACTGTTCATTAACATTCGAACTTCGTTCTATGTGCGAAATTCTGGCAGCTCAATTGTCTGAATGTGGCAAAATATCAAAGACATGTATGAATGCGCGTTCGGCGCATTACCGAACGATCTGCAACGTGAATGTGTGTCTTTACCCGATGAAGCCGCACCTCAGTAACAAAAAGTGATTTGCCATATAATACATGGAAAATATAGACTAAGGTTACTAGTCCGTCATTTTCCTAATGGAAAGCTAAAAGTAGAGCGAGCGAAGTCGCTATCCGCGTGGAAAGACATAAGACTACCTTCCTCTGCGTCTGGCTTCTCCACTCACGTGGCACTTTTCATGCGCGCTCGCTTATTCCGCTCGCTCAATTATCTGTGAGGAAAATGAGGGAATACTTCTTGTCGGTGTCGAAGTCGGGGAGATCCACAAAGATTTAGTCACCAGACATTGATTCGAAGGCGTTTGTTTGCTCCGAGGTTATTTGCGCTATTTTTTAGACTTAAGCGCTATATTCTTTTTTTCTCGCTGGTCGCAAGTTCCAGGGAGTTATCGACTAAACTGAAATGACGGTTAACATGTAATGTCATAAATACATTACACTGTCAAGCCCCCTGTAATCCCTAGGTTAGCATTAGGTAACATCGGATGAAGTCAGATTGTTTCTTTCAATAAAATTACATGAAGAACAACTTAAGTCCAGCTTTACTGTGTAATATAAAAGTGAAATAACCCTAACCCTAACCCTTTCCTACTGCAATATCTAAGTGCTGACTTAATCACTATCAATAGTCACATTTTAGGAAATGAGGACCAAAAATGTCAACACAGTGCCGCAGCAAAAGTTGTTGTGTGGAGGAACAAATTATAAAAAGTTCGAAAACGGTTGTTTTATGAAGCACTTATAAGCATCCAAGCTGACTGGGAAGAACAAGCTTACCTGCTGATCGATATTTTCAGTTAAGTATGTCTGATAATATCTTGCCTATTTCACTGACAATTTACGATACGCTTGTTTCACGCTATGATGCTTAGTTCGCCAGTAAATAAGTGTATCTCAGAAAATTGAGTCTCGCTTTTTTTGTTTCGTTTTGTTTTTTTTTAGTGAAAATTTTGAAAGTTCAATAATGCTTATAACAAAGAAAGTGTCCGCCTTCTTTCTTATTTTGTCTCTATGTGCGCTTTCAACTTGTGCACACTTTCAACTTGGACGAGAACTGGGACTGTCTTCCAGAACAGGTCCGGTCAATTCCGTTGGAAAGTTCCAAAGACAACCTTATGAGAACCAGCCACACATATCAGGTAACGCTTATAATTCGCAGTTCAAAGACGGTAAGGTTCTAAATCTGGTTAATAAACCGACATTCATAGCATTACAATATTTGAAAGCTAACCGTTTTCAGTTCAGTGCTTAACCCTATCACTGCAGATCAGTGCTTAAGTCTCTACTGTGTTCTCTCCATAACTTGCGCTCTGCATTTTTGGTTTCTTCAGCTATTCTAGCCTCATTCTACATTCCCGGCTCGTTCCATTATGAAAATAATGCGTTGTGTAAAATTCATAAGGTGTCCAATCTGGCTTCACTCGATGTTATCTAATGCTAACCTAATCCCTATAATCCGCACCACCTTTCGCCATTTTGTATAGTTTTTGTGTCACCTGTTCCGAACGAGTTTGCGCTGTCTGCCAGCCATTCTTCCCTGTCTCCTCACCAAAATACACTGACCGAGAATGTCCCCTGGGAAGCCTTCGAAGGCGCGCAAAAGCGCAAAAGGGATTATAAGGCAAATAGATATACAGTAGACCAGGACTACGAGTACACGTACTACTGCACGGCTTAATAACTTTTATGATAGAAATGGCCTTGACCATTATTGTTAGTTTTTACATATGATGTCAAACACACAGTCATCGTACTCGCCCTTAATTGTATTGATTCCTAAAGAACACCCATTCGAAAAAAAAAGCTCCAATAAAGTTTCCAAAAGAACATTTCAGGTAGAACACTTAATGGACTGACGACCGACAGTAAGAAGGCATGAATAAACAAACTCGAATCTGAAATTAAAATGAGTTGCAACAAACTTGTAATGATTAAATCACAACGCAAACTCCCAAGATATCTTTATAATTTAAGAATAAACTTCTGGTGTTGCTATGTGTATGTTTGTTTATGTTTTGAGTCATTTTTCTTTTTCTTTTTACTGCTATTTTTTGGTTGAGCGAGACGAGAGCGGATTATTCTGTCGGGTGAGCAGTTTTCAGAAATCGAGGCCTACGTGTCATAAATATTCATAAAGGGAAGAATTCTATAGTTTTCACTCCTAAGTGTACCGACAGCGTTCTAGAAAACGTTTAATGATAGGGGATTTAAGTGCAATTTAACCGCCTCTTAAGTTCTTTAAAATTTAATGACGATTGTTTTCAAAATAGAACAAAATAAAATAAATTGCCTTTTTAATATGGCTCAGTGCAGGTGGTAAAGTAAACTTTACCTTTCTACATTGAAAATTAAGGTCTCTGGAAACAGAATGCTAAGGAGACTCAGGTACGCAACAAAACGATAATGATTGTACTCATAAGAATTATGTTAGCTATTTTCTTGTTATTATTTTAATTATGCGCAAAGAAAAAAGGGCTAGGTTTTATCCCATGAAAATGCAAAACTATCCAGACTTTCTGTTAAAAAGGTAACAACTTCGGACACATTTTGTAATGCAACTACGACTCTTTAAAAATAGAGGGGAAGTCATAAATTTCTACCTTGTGCACTTCAGAAATTTATTTCGTGATATTTTAGGGACTCTGTCATATTAACCAATACGTACGTATAAAATCTGCTTAATAAAGGACTAGTGACGTTTACTTTTATCATGAACTTGCCTTTGGACTCATTTGTTGGCAGTAGTTGAAAGGTGATGTTATACGGGACGATTCATAACGACAATTTTTGGTGCAACACAGCGTTGCAATGTTGGAACATATTATGTCGTAACTACTGTATTCGAAAAAATGTCGCAACAATGTTGCAACGCTTTGTTGCTCTAAAAGTCGTCGTTGCGAATCGTCTCGTGTAACATCACCTTAATGGGTAACTATTCGTTGCCAATAAATCTTTCAATCGGTGGACATGTCAAACGAGACTGAAAAACAAAATCCAAACAGTGCGGAAAAGAGCGCTAAGGAACAGCCTCCGTTACTGTAAGAAACGTATCGGCGAACTCTTATTAAAAAATAGCACCTAAAGAAAGCATTGGTTGGATTTAAATAATCAAGGTATGTTAATTTTGTTTTATGTTGAGGCTGTTAGAGCCAAACCAAACGGCGTACTTTAATTGTTGTGGAATATGTATAGATATTAAACAGCACGATTTTAAGTCTCCGAACAATCATTACTTCTGTACACAAACGCAATAATTATTATAACATATATCATATGTTAAAAATACGAGTCATTATTTCTTGGGTTAATTCTTATCTTTCATAGACGATACAGCTGCCACAAAAATTAGATGCAAAATCTGCAATTCTCGAAATTTATCAATACTTAAATTGCGAAAAATTCCCTTCTCCGCCTCTCTTTTGCGATGGTTTAATACTTTTCAGGTATGATTTTTCAACACGCAGAAATACGTCAGGTTTTGCCAAATAGCATTGTCAATAAAACTAAAAAAAACCTACGATATTGTTTGAATTTCCTTCTGGCATGAAAGGTTTTGGCAGTCGATATCACTGCTTCGTTTTCGGTGGGAAAAAGTAAAGGCCGCGAGCATCCCCTGGATTTTTTCGTGAGATACTGTCATGTTGCTACCGTATAACCGGACTGACTTTAGTTATTATGGCATGAAACTATACATATAGCGGTACGAAACGGAGAGAACCAAACAAATGCAAGAACCATAGTTAGTCCCTAGGGATTAAAAATCACTCAAATACGCAGCGGAAATTTTCTGCAAGTATATAATTCATCTTTCCCAACAGGTGCGCATGCACTTTTCTCTCCTTCACTCAATGATAAAACACCAGATTATTTAGGCATCACCAGACTAATTTTACTTACCACGAATATGGTTGGTAATTAACCAGGACTTGCCAGGCTTAACCAAGCCCTTTATTTAACTTTTCCTTAAATGCTGACCTTACGAAGGTTTTCAACCACTCAGGCTATAATTTATTGATCCGCGAGATCTTTTGTTTTTGATTTTAGTAAAGGCATTGCAAGACTACTAACTTATCTCATCAAAAACTTTTTTTTTTCAGGGCTAAGTTTATCTAAAGTAGTTTTCCACTCCAGAATCGTTTTTACACAAAGCCAGTATGGAAACATCATCTTCGCATCATGATAATAGCAATGCGACTCAAGAAACGGAAGTACAAAAGCTGATCAAGAACTTTGGATCGTACACAACGCTACATGGCTTGCATTTCCTCTTTGAATCCTCATCCACAGTGCGTCGTATTTTGTGGATTATTTTAATGGTCGCATGTATGCTAATTTTAGCTTTTCAGCTCAAGTATTGCTACCTTAAGCTCCAAAGCCACGAAAGCCTTGTAACAAAAGACATTGAGTACTCAAAAAGTTTTCTTTTCCCAGCGGTTACTATTTGCAATCAAAACATGCTTCTGAAGAGCAAAATACTTGGGACCGACGCACAGGAATACCTGGACGACATTGACAATCTCAAATATGTATCGCGTCACATCAATTCTTCATTTAACATACTTGAAGTTGCGAAAGAAGCAGGACATAATCTGACGGTCATGATGAAACGTTGCTCGTGGAGAGGCCAGAGATGTGGACCGGAGAATTTTACTTCCTTCGCTACCCTCCTTGTAAGTGCCAGTGTACATATGGGCTTCATTATTTTGCATATTCTTATGCATGTGTTGTTTTGTCCGCACGCTTACGTCCTGTTTTTTAGAGTTTCTGTGACTCTGAGCATCGCTGATATAAAGGAAGCCGAAGTTTTGAATACCATTCACATTTATGCATGGAGTGGTTAATGTTAGAATGTCAGGCAGGCAGGTCGTTAATATACATTAGAAACAAAAGTGGCCCTAGAATAGAGCATTGAGGAACTCTGCAAGTAATTCCTCAGAGGAAAGCTGGTCATTTATAATATATTGCTGGTCCCTGTTTGTGTTATGAGTTAAACCAGTATAGTTCCTTACCGACAATATCCACTGGAAATCGTTCATTCACCTTTAAGCTAGCGAGTGTTCAAACAAGGTTTTATTTCTTAAGCGGTCACAAGCTGAACAGTCTATACTACTTGTTAGGGATCCTTTAAAAATGCTTCCACTGTATTTAGGGCAGCTTCAAACTGTGGTCGGGCAGAGTTCAGACATTTGTGCAGTCACGTCTAGAAACTTTGTGCTGCACTACATCCCGTGCAAAATTCCCCGCCTCAGTTGTTAATCCTTGGAAAATTAATAGCTGTGGTCACTGCCATTTAAACAGTTCCTAAACAAACGGTCCCCAGTACTAAATTTACTAACGTAATCGTGTTTCACTTGGTTCTCCACCGACAGCGAGGTCTATGTTACACGTTCAACTCAGGTCAAACAGGCCATCCCTTAGTAAACGCCACTGCTGTGGGAATAAGTCAGGCTTTGAGTCTCATACTAGATGTGCAACCCGAAGAATATTATGGCCCCTTTAGCTACGATGCAACTGGCATCAAGCTTGTACTTCACGAGCAGTATGAGTGGCCACAGGTGGAAAACTTAGGCATTGACCTCACACCGGGCTACAACACAAATATCAGGATAAAACGAAACAAGGTGCCTGGTTATTGGTTAGATTATATTTTGAGAATTAGTATGATATGAAGAATTGTACAGGTCTGCTGAGGTTGACACCATCTTCCGAGTTCTGCAGATTTCTTCATTTTCTACAATAGCCGAATTTAATAATTGTTTCATTATTATTCAGTCAAAATATTTCCAAGGCCTAAGTGTGCAGATTAGAGTTTATCCTAATTTACTCCACGATATACACACACGACAAACCGTCGAAGAGTAATCGTCCGACAATTAAAGCGGGACTATTTTTTATCAGTTGTTTAATTCATCCTTTTTGCTGTCAGGAGAAGTCGTCCGTTCATACATCACGATCACCCTGAAGAATCAGTGCAGAGAAAGGGAGAGGGAGGGGGAGGGAAGCGTATATTCGCGAGTATAAGACATGACTGGACAACTTCATACAAATCGCTGTATTTTCTCAACCCAAGCTTAAACCTCTAGATACATGAATGAGGGGATGGTCTATAATTAATTGCACATCCATTTCCACGTGTGTTGTTTGTCGCAAGTTTGTTTCCTAAACCCCGTAATAATGAGCCCGCGGTACCATTTTTAATCAGCGAGTATTGGGTCTTTATGTGCTTTAAGCGAATATCTAATCTAACTTTCAATTCCTTGTCCTGTTATGACAGTATATCGCCCTCAAACCACCCTACCGCCCTCCATGTGGCACAAGAAAATTGATTACTTCAAATATCTACTCCTCAAGTCGGTGCCTAAGGGAATGCGGTGAAAAAAAACTGATGGAAATATGTAACTGCAGCCTCCCAACCATGCTGCTTGGAGGTAATAGATACAGTCTGAAAGCAAACGAGGTAGAATAATTTTCAAACTTTTGTTTTGTTTTTGTTAGCGCTATATAGTCCTATTTGTTAAAGATCTGAAACATATCTTTGACTTGCCTCTATGTAAAAGAGTTTGCTGTCCGTACTCTCGGATTTATAGCCCAAACGGTCTGAAACTGGTGTACGTATAAACTCTGAGTAGTTTAATTAGATATACTTATTTCGAAATTAAAACGGAGAAAACGATCCCCCTTTTATTAAATATCCGGATACATATAGAGGAGGCCTTAATCTCCTAATTTTTTTCCCATTTAGGCCGTTATAGTTTTAAAAATAATCTAGATGTTTTTCTTATCTTTTTTAGAAACGTTCAGTCCCTCAAAGATATGCACCGCCCAAGACATAAGAGATTGTATACTACCCAATACTGGTAGGTTGAAAAAAAAACTCTTAAGATCAGAAAAGGGTTTTCGTTAACTTAGAGCTGTCTAACTGCCTCTGCTGCTTTAAGAAACATATTTCATGATTTTTTTTTTGCCTTGAAAAACAAAGATAAAAAATGACTATGTAACAAATGGCGTGATTTTAACTGACATCATTTTTGACGAAATGTGCCATGGCAGGAAGGAGCCTGTAATGGCCGCGGAAGTATAAAAGATATTCAAACGAGTTTCCATCATTAATTAGAGGACACTGAATGTAACTACATATTTTATTGCATGTTGCCGAATGCATCGCCGGTGACTTATAGTTATTCGACGTCATTTGCATTCATTGTAGCCATCGGTCTCCAAAAGTGGTAAATGGTCAGATGGGGTCACTATAGGTGCGTTCAGTTGCATGATGTGTTAGTTCTAGAAGAGGAATAAAAAGAATAGTTCGGAATACTCCTTCGATTGACTTGCAAAAAGCGGAATATAAATGCATGAGACTATCTATGGGTATTTTCGAGGAAATGCGAAGATCGCGTATTGATGAAACGATGATCAGCGACGATCATATAAGGCTGAAGCCGGTTAGTTGTGTGAAGACAGCGAAGAAATCTATCGACACACTTGCCATGGGAAACATCGATCGTTTTCGTTTCAATTTACGTATCTTTTGCATTTTTTGTCATTTCTGTACTAAACTTGGCTTGAGAGTTTGAAATATTAAGCCAATGGATTTGGTGTATATGTTGACATCAAATTGGCAAAATTTGACGTCATAATTGCTGACATCATTCATATGTAAATTTTAAGCACATGCAAAAAGATACGTAAATTGAAGGGATATTTCCCCAGTATGCAAACAGTATGATGGACGCTCAGAGGCTTTGCAGTGCCTTTTAAATCTATTGCGTTTTTATGTTCTCATCTCCGTCGTCGTCATCGTAATTGCGATGCTCAGCTCCCTGGCATCGCGCGCTTCCACCCAAAACGATTCAGTCTTGATATGCGTTAAAAAATCGACGACCTGATGGAAAA